>NW_026683568.1:0-35313 GCF_030247195.1 Topomyia yanbarensis | reverse complement strand
TGAGCGTTTGTATGGGTATGCAATGCATCCATTCGCATATACACGTGGGTTCTAGGTTGATCGCACAGACCGTGAATCTGATGCTTAATTTGGGTGTACGGTACAGATACTAGAAGATGGAGAGATATCTACGAGATAGAAATCTGGCAATCAATTAGTGACTGTAATAGATTTGTCATTAAAAGTGCTTCCTTTCGGGTGAATAGCAACTCGCTCTACAAGGTCAACAAACTTACAGCGATCCTTACAGCTTGGGTTAAGCAGTCCGCTCAATGAAAGACGATAGAGAGCAAAGTGAACAAATTTGCGAATCAGTTCGAATCGAATCAGCCTGAAACGGGCAAAGAACTGATTGAACTTATTTTTATTGAATTCAAAAAAAAAATTATTTCAGACCCATAACCCCACAGTACCCCACCCTATATTCTACACAAGATTAAACCGAACTCATTTGACTGTTGGAACTTTCCCAATGAAAATCGCGTCACTTGGACCAGTTTGTGCAAAGATCATTAGACTTATGAAATTTAGATGCGATTTTTCCGTTAATCCTCATAGTGCAACCATTGAACATTAAACGAGAACTGCACCTAGTACCTCCAACCAAACAGCCAGCACCACTAGCAGAGAAACATACGACTAAGGAAGCGAAAACACAGTAGGGCATCGCAAAAACTTGTTTTTATTTCTCGCTCCCTTTCATATTGTGACAAATTCCATAGTAAACCCAGATGCTATATTTTGCATCATTTGGACAATTTTTGATCCCCGCTCACTTCACTTTTTGCAATTGATACTAAGAGAAAATATTGGGAGAAAAATACATTCAATGTTTTAACCTATGTACTCCTCCAAAATACGATACATATTCGAGGATTACAGGATGAATCGAATACACAACGTAGGCCCTAGCCACCAGACGAAACATTGTTTCTCTGATGATCCGTCCGTTAATCCGTCGACAGACCGGTGTCAATAATCGCGATTTTCAGCTTTCGTCAAATTTTTCATTTGCGTTTGTAGCGTCGCGTATATTGGAAAAAATTCGGGCGATCCGACGTTCAAAAGTCCCTTTCGCGTACAACTCTAAGCAATATCTGCCTTCCACGAAGTAGGAGACTGTTCACGATTGCTCGCGTCGGGTAGTCGTTTCGTCTGACCTTTAATCGTAGTGCAAATACATTGTGTAAAACCTGGGGGAAAATGTAGGGACTGAAATGTAGGGACACTTGAGGTTTTTGATGTCCCATGTGGACACTCCTGCTAGTTTCTAAAATTATCAGACCGAGAACCACTTACTTCGGTTTTGTAACAGCACCCTTCGAGGGACACTCTCAAGCCTTTACGAGGAAGCTTAGGAGAGAAAACTGATTTTACTCTTTCGGAAATTTATAGGCACAATGCGATGGTCAGACTTTCGCTCTTTAGTGTACAAGGAAACGTAGAAATTAGTCGTTGTTGGTGGCGTAGCGCTCTTTTGCATTTCCTATCGGAGCGTTCCTTAAAAGAATGCTTCATTTTGTCCCCACATAATTTATGTTCGGGATATGTCGAGGTGTCATGCGGAGAATTTTCACAGTAGGAAAACTTTTCATGATTCTATCCGCATTTTCCACAGCGTGCCTTGTTTCTACAATAAGTCGCTGTAGGCCCAATTGTTTGCAACGACGGCAGTTCATGCTTCGCGGCACAAAAAGGAGAACAGGTCGGCCAGCCCCGCCCAAAAGATCAAAGTTTGGAAGAGCAGATTCGGCGAAAGGTTCGAAATGAGGCTGATGGAAAATAAGTTGTTTTCATGTACTTCTTTTTTTTCCTGAACGCAATTGCTTGCAAACCCGAATTTTCACTGACCGAAGGGTTCTTGAAGGAGCGAACCCCATACTTCGCAATTAAGGCCCCTGTTGGAGACTCCACCATCTATCTCTACTTCCCGGGCGGGTACATAGACAAGATACTTCACCGTGCATGACCAAGTGGTATTCAGTTAAATCTTGCATATAGCGATGATGTTAAATGGCTTATCAAGTTTGTTATGAATATATACTAAATTCGTTACTGCATGTATCAGGCAACTAGCAGTTGGGAAGTTGGATTCTGAGATCGTTATGACTTTCATTGGTTTAATTTTCGATAAAAATATATTGAAAAAAAGTTTGGACAAAGAAAAGTTTTTTTCAAATAACTTTTTTCCTTGAATGTGCCTCGAATTTTTGGCGGTAGGCTATCTTGGAACAAAATTGCATCCAAATTAAAGATGGGGTTTTTTGTAAATCGACTTTAAATTTTTTAAATCGATTTTTTCAGTGTAGGGGTTGATGAAGAATTTTTAAAATATTTTTATTGAAAAATTTTACTAATTGGTAGGATTTGTCATTTTTAGACTATAACTATTTGAAGGAAATTGATAAAAAAAAGTTTGACCCTTTTCAAAAGACAGTCTAGATCATTTTTGAAAAAATCAAAGTATGCAAAAGTGGTTTTTCAGTTTCATCGAAATCTGAGAGGGTGCTGCCATCTTTGAACACGATTTAGCGCGAAATTCGTCAATTTAAAGCTCCTATGGTTCAGTAATACGGGCAAACGGGTGCATCGCAGGTTTGCTTGCGAGAGGCCGCTGCCTTCGACAGTGGGTCGGCGATCTTCTCGCCCGATGGTCTGTCTGCGGTTTTGCGCGCCGCTTCGGATCGCTGGTTAAGCGGTAAATCGCATTATGCTGGTTTAGCCGCAAGAACTAGTTGGTAGTTTGATGGGCTCTAGCAGATGAACCAACGTGAATTCGAGCGAATCCTTTCTTAAGCATATTTTTCTCATCTTAGAGATCCGAAATATGCAAAAATAAAATTTTTAATTTTTTATGAATCGTTAGACCCTTTTAATGGAAATTCAAACAAAATAATCAGAAAGCGTTATGAGGTCTGGCTAGAATGTTTTAAATTATATATAATTCGAAAGAACAGCTCATGATACAAAGAAGGATATAAGTAAATAATTAAGTACCAATATAATAATTCAGTATATGCCTGTGGCATAGTGGCTAGTCCCACCAACAGTGTGTGCTCCACCATTTACATAGAGAAAGCGCACTATCATGTCCATTCATCACTAGGTGGCACTAAATGCATAAGTTTATCGCTGCAAGTGAAAATAAGACATATAACTTAATTATTTACACTTTTGTCTAAGACTGCAAATCAATCCAACTTCCTTGGGAAAAGTTATCAAAACTTTTAAGGCCATCGTCTAAAATGGGTGCGCGCGGGTGGTTTTGTGGAAATACTGATGGAAAATTTGAAGAAAATCTTAAAACCAAAAACATAGCGATCTGCCGTATAAATTTGGCTATCATTTGGTGAAAAAATATTTGAAAAATTCTAAAGATTTTCCGAGAGTTATGCTCTGGAGTGCAGAAAAATTCATTTCCCCGGTTTTATTTAGCAATTATCTAAAAAATCATAGCGGTGACATATACTTTTTCCTATATAAAAGTACATCCTGTACCATAAGGAACACGTTCCGTTACATTTTTGATAAAAATTTTCACATTTTCCAGGAAAATTCTCTAAAAATCCACTCCATTCTGTTTGCTTATATAGTATTGAAACTGTAATTGAAAACTAGAAGTTTTCCATTCAAGCTCTTGGATGCAAGATTTTGTCTCACTGGTTGCAGCGCTTCAGGCTCTATAAATATTGGGCATGAAATGTTATGTCATGCATGTGGAATTTTTGAAAGTTTTTTTTTATTATTCATTTATACATAATTACATATCACGTTTCCGTAGTATATTCATCAGAAACTGCACTTTGGTAGATTTCCGTATATAAAATTCCGTAATAGAACTTCGAAAGTAATTTTTGTATTTGTAAATATGAGTTTTCTGGACTATCAAACATTTTTGCGAGACAATAACAATGTTCATTTTTGTCTTTTGGTAAAATATAATTGCCAATAGAAACAAGACGTGTTTTGACAAAAAAAAACTTGTACAGCTACACTTTTTCACAATTTTCGTATTTCCCATATAACAAGTTCATGTGAACCGTGACGGCGAGGACATATATTATTGGTATAATTTGACTAAGCTCAGTATGAATCTAGTTCATACTGAGCTTAGTCAAATTATACCATTTGAATGAGTATTCGGATGATAGAGTTTCCATTGATTCATAAAAAATATACCACTAAATAATTGAACTGTATATGTTTGCATGTAGGAATGGCGCCTCATATATATGCATATATACATTATGTGCATCGTTCTTTTATGTGCTTATAAATTGAGGCCATTATGATGTAAATGAGAATCCAAATCTATCAACAATAATTGGAACTCTAAATCTAGCTTCCGGTTGCCATAAACAGGTCATATCTGATTACGTCAACATTTCTTAGAGCTTGCATAGTCGTCAGAGGAGGCCAATATGACCAAGATATCACTAATGTCGAGCTACGAAAGAATAACTTTGATACTACCCAAGTAACAAATTAAGTTTTATAGCACACTACAAGTTCAATCGCTCTTAGACTTCAAGAGTGTCATAAAACCTCCATTGTTACTAGGGTAGTCACTTGTATCAATAGATCGTCTCCAAATAACCGAGTCAATGGATGATCGTCGAAAGCTCTTCGGGACAGGAAGACTCCTTGAATATTCTTCAAACTTGGTTATGTCATTTTACTCGTTGCACTAATCTTCTACCGGATCAGTTTTACACACCGTTTTCATCGGAGTCTCGTAATGATTTCCGAAATTCAAAGGCAGGTTGGCTTGGATATTCAATCGATTCACTAACGAACGAAGCAACCAACTAGCTTGCATTTGCATTGAAAGTATTAGCAGTTGGTTCGTTTGACGTTTTCGATAGCGTTACTGAATAATGAAAATGAATGTTGCAGAATATGATCAATTTTCATTCAATGAAATTGAATATTTGTAGCTCTGATTGCTTAGTCTGTCAAAACAGAAGGTCAAGTTTCGCAACGGTACCAATACCAAAGCTACATATTACTAGAAGGTGTGATAATATCTGATGTACAAAGGAATGGAACTATCATCTCAGAATCTCACATATCTTTTTGGTTTCGCAATCGAGAGCGACATCATTGGAGTCGATCACAGAGGAGCAGTATGACTGACTATAAACTCTGACAGGCACGGTTGGTTCGGTGCTGAGAGCCAAAGAACAACTTACAAGAAAAACCAAACTAGAAACTGAATGCTTGCAGCGGCCACACCCCAGAATAGCTACGTGAACGATAACTGACATTGACTAGAGCTAGTGTATTGAGAAGAAGGACCGTGAAGTTGACGAAAAAGCATTGCGCAGATCCCATACGATGGTTTTGGGTATCAATTTATGTACATTTCGATTTATGTTACATTTATGTACATTTACATAAATACATAAATACATTCGCGAGATGGAATAGTGTATACTGAAAGCGAAAATCGTTGTCAGTCTTAGCGACATCTCCTTTATATTGTTTCATAATCTAAGGCATTCAGTGCTGAGAATTCAACATGTTAGGCAAAGCGGGACCTTTCTTGTACCAAGTGAGCTTCTGAAACAATGCATACTCGTTCTTTCACATTTACCAGATTTACCAATTAGGTTCTAAGGGAACACATAAATACATAAATACATAAATACATAAATATATAAATACATAAATACATAAATACATAAATATATAAATACATAAATACATAAATATATAAATACATAAATACATAAATACATAAACACATAAATACATAAATACATAAATACATAAACACATAAATACATAAATACATAAATACATAAATACATAAATACATAAATACATAAATACATAAATACATAAATACATAAATACATAAATACATAAACACATAAATACATAAATGCATAAATACATAAATACATTAATACATAAATACAAAAATACATAAATACATAAATACATAAATACGTAAATACATAAATACATAAATACATAAATACATAAATACATAAATACATAAATACATAAATACATAAATACATAAATACATAAATACATAAATACATAAATACATAAATACATAAATACATAAATACATAAATACATAAATATATAAATACATAAATACATAAATACATAAATACATAAATACATAGATACATAGATACATAGATACATAGATACATAAATACATAAATATATAAATACATAAATACATAAATGCATAAATACATAAATACATAAATACATAAATACATAAATACATAAATACATAAATACATAAATACATAAATACATAAATACATAAATACATAAATACATAAATACATAAACACATAAATACATAAATGCATAAATACATAAATACATTAATACATAAATACAAAAATACATAAATACATAAATACATAAATACGTAAATACATAAATACATAAATACATAAATACATAAATACATAAATACATAAATACATAAATACATAAATACATAAATACATAAATACATAAATACATAAATACATAAATACATAAATACATAAATACATAAATACATAAATACATAAATATATAAATACATAAATACATAAATACATAAATACATAAATACATAAATACATAAATACATAGATACATAGATACATAGATACATAAATACATAAATATATAAATACATAAATACATAAATGCATAAGTACATAAATACGTAAACATATCATCATCGTGCTCGAACAATATGGGTGCTCGGAATCATTACCGAATGAATTCTAGATTTTCAGGTTACTCAATTTTCGGTCGCCATGCTGCAGCCTCCTTAAACGCTCGCCGCACTCGCGTCGTCCTCTATAGCACTCAGCCAACGAATGCGGGGTTTGCCCCGAAATCGACGACCTCTTCCAGGTTCTCTGCTGAGACTAACTTTAGCTGATCTTTCTTCTGCCATTCGCGCTACTTGTTCAGACTACTGTAGTTTGCCGTTTTTTATCAGTGTCAAACACCGTGCATTGTACTGCCTATGATCGCAAGTCAGTCCCATAAATATAAGAAATGCATAGAAAATGGAACAAATATGCGATCATACGGGTCCGAAGAATACCATCCGCCAATCCGGTACTCGACGACTTACTAGACTGAGGCGCAAATTTGATACGCTGATCTCCCTCCCCCCCCGCCGTTCGAGCGAAAGTTGCAAGTTTTGCTCTTCTTTCCCTGTCTCTCCCCTGTCCTTGATACAACTGCTGCTACACTGATGCGGAAATAAGCCACCCTTTGAATATCTTGACCAAGCATAAGTTTTAGTTAAAAAATTCAAATTAGTATTCTGTATTCCTAGTTTTAAGATAGCTATAATTTTTACTCTTTATTGAAACTCTTGTCCTCCATCTTGTAAATAGAATTGAATCCCTAGTTTTAAGATTTCTGTGAAGTTTCTCATAAATATTTGTTCCTCCTTTTGTGTACTAAACTATATTGTTAGTTTTAAGATAACCGTAAAATATTTCGTAAAATACTATTACTCCCTCTCTTGTATATCAAAGTGAATCCCTTGTTTTAAATTTTTTCATAAAAAAATCTTTTGGCCCTCTTTTGTATATTGAATCTTATTTCTAGTCTTAAGATAGCTGTAAACTTTCTTTTCCTTTGTAAAAAAAAATATTTCAACATTGTAACCTCCTAGTTTTAAGATATCCAAAATGTAAAAACAAAAGCATTTGGCACCGCCAAGCTAACGCATTTGTGCCTATCAAATAAACGAAATGAATAAAAAAAAAAAAATATGCGATCATGGGTATCATATAATCTGCTTCCTCCATTTGATGCCAGTCTAGCCGTTTGTATGTTCACTAGCAACTCCACCTGGCAACCGTTCCTGTACCAAACGCCAACAGATTCCCGCCCCAAGTCGTTATTCGTGATCGGCACCGAGGTGCTTCTTTCTCCTCATATTGTTAAACTTTCATATGTCGTTTCTAGCAAGGCTTCCTCATCGCTGTCGCTGTGGACAAACAACTGAAAGCTAGAGTTGTCGAGGACGATGCATGTAAATGTGTTGAACAAATCTGGGTTGCTATTGAGATTGGCGATCGAACCGTTTTCCTGTGTGCAGTTTATTTTCCTCCGGATCGCATTCGGGACAATACGTTGATCGATGCTCACATCCAGTCGATTTTTGGAGTTATATCAACGAGCAACGCAAAGAGTCTGGCCTTCCGTCGTCGATGACTCTAAATGGTTAAATGGCTACCGATAGCAATGAAAAATGTCGTCTCTTTTCCATTAAGATTTGCCATAGTGTTTTTAAAGCAGAAGTATTAACTCCCGAGCATGTTTTCACCACCGCCAGAAACGTCCCTTTGCAAATACAGACTTTTGGCCAAAAGGACGTGGATGATACGATGATTACGAGAGCAGCCCGCCAACTGAAGTCAACTCACAAACCAGGACCAGATGGAATACCGCCCCTTATTTTGAAGCATCATATCGACTACTTGCTGTCTCCACTCCGTCACCTTTTCCAACTGTCCTTATCCAAGGGGGTTTTCCCTTATGGAAATATGCGCATATGTTTCCTGTATATAATTGCATGATTCAGTGATCGAAACCCAAAACTTCATAAAGTATTTGAAATTATTAAATTAAAATTCCGGGGTTTTTCACCGGTTCTAGCAATATCTCATTTGGCAGGCCATCTGCTCTTGCGGACTGAGGAGTGAGCCTTTCGTGACAAAGGGCACAGTCAATGGCGAGAACTACAAATCTGAGTGTCTCGAGAAGCGCCTTTTGCCGTTCTTGTAGCAGCACGACGAAGCTCCGCTATTTTGGCCAGAATTGGCATCATGCCACTATTCTAAAAGTGTCCTGAAGTGGAATGAGGCCAATTCTGTCCATTTTGTTCCAAAGGACATGAATCCGCCAAACTGTCCGGAGCTGCGCCCGGTGGAGCAGTACTGGGCAATGATGAAGCGGGAACTTCGGAAGAGCAAGAAGACAGTCAAAGACGAGAAGGACATGTTAAGAAAATGGAAAAGAACTGATAAACTGGTACCGAATGACACTGTACAGACTTTGACGAGGGCATCAAGCGAAAATGCTTACAATTTTACACTCAAGGCTCCATCGATTAATTTTTCTTTTGATTTTTGAAGTAAATATATGTATAAAACTACCCTAAAATTTTGGTTTGATTGGCATGACATTTTCGGTGTCGCAATAATTTCGTGTTCGCCCTTTAATTACGATATAACTGTTGCAAAGCTGCAGAGACTAGGACTACACGGCTCACTCCTTAGGTGGTTCAACAGCTATTTTACCGACCGGTCGATGAGTGTCACTATAGGCGATTTTCAATCAGATAGTTTCAATGCTACCTCCGGTATCCCACAGGGGAGTCACCTTGGTCCGATAATTGTTGTACTGTTTTTCAACGATGTAAATTATGTCATTTGCGGACGATCTGAAAATGTATATGCAGATTCGTTCGATTGCTGATGCCCATTTCCTGCAAAATCAACTGGACAGTTTCGTAGCTTAGTGCGATTTGAATCGAATGATCGTCAACCCGAGAAAGTGCTCGGTGATTTCCTTCACAAGGAAAAAGCAACCGATTCGTTTCCAATATGCATTGGGGGATGTTCAAATCGATCGTGTCACTCACGTTAAAGATCTTGGAGCCATACTGGATAACCAACTCACTTTCAAGCAACACGTCTCGTTCATCGTCGGTAAAGCATCACAAACGCTGGGCCTCATCATACGTATAGCTAGAGACTTCACCGACGTATATTGCCTAAAGTCGCTATACTACAGCTCTACAGTGTGGAGTTCTATCTACTTTAATCGAATCCATTCAACGGCGGTTTATTCGATTTGCATTGCGCAGGTTACCGTGACTTTATCCGTATCAGCTACCTGGCTACGGAAGCCGGTGTTTACTCATCGATCTGGAAACCCTGAAAACCCGACGAGTTCTTTTGAAAGCGTTCTTCGTGGCAGACGTTCTACAGAACAGAATCGACTGCTCCGCCGTTTTGCAGGAAAATTCAATTAATGTGCTCCCCAGAACACCGAGGAACAGGAATTTGCAGCGGTTGCAGTTTCGTCGGACAAACTATGGAATGAACACAGCGTTGCGCTTTCGGCAATATTCGTCGACAATACCCTCAGTCGACAATTATGTAGAGTCGTGTAGTTCTCGCATGCCTGGAACCAGTTATGCTGGAAAGTTTTGCACCAATCTAACAAACCACCAGATACCTACTCCTGAGCACTTTCAGTAAGCAGCTCAATTCTTGACACACTGAACCGATATATAAAAACTGGTTTAATCCACCTAGTGGTGCGATTATGCCTTTATCATTTATCCAAACTATTCATTCATTAGCTGGTTATGTTCAATATAATTGTGGCAATGTCTATTACATTATTATTACGCTTAGCACGTATCCCACGACTACCTCAAAAGTCGACACTGACTGACTTTAAATATAAAAGTATAAGATTTGATTAACTTAATCAGCAGGATTTCTACGTTATCTTCTTTTTTTTGTTCATTTGACACCGCTCAATGCGTTAGCATAACTGGGCCGTGGGTTTTTAAAGATTTTTACAATATGTAGAAATTAAAATAAACATTCAACTGTCCGTAGGGTCTTGTTGACGCAGCTTGCTGCTGCGTGGTGAGATCCTCTTCCTAGGTGGTGAGACATTAGGTGCGTTGTATGCCGCACATTAGGGATCATTCGGTCCGTCTGCTTTCGCGTTTTCGTTCGCGTCTATGTCGTCATCGGTACTGCATTCATGATGCTCACGGTCGGATGTTCTTGTTTGTTTCTTGTACTTCCGGGTCGCTGTTGTAAATCCTTCATCGGTGTTTGATGCTTTATCAGTGGTGTTGGTTGTTCAGGAGCGGATCCAGAAAAAAATTTCAGAGGGGGTCCAAAATTTCAACTTTGAAATGTTCATTGTGCAATACGTAATATGAAATACCCTCATTTAATTAAAATCGGGTTTGGTAATCGAATCTAGTTTGGAATGATTTTGAACTTGGAATGAATTTAAAATAGAAACTATTTTAAAATTTCTCAAGAACTTAAAAATTTTCGGGGGGGGGGGGGTCCGGACCCCCAAGACCCTCCCCCTGGATCCGCCACTGTGGTTGTTGGTTGTTGGTTTGGAGACATTTGATGTAATCGTTGTTACTTCGATATTGATATTCAGTTGGTTTAGCGGTACTGGGCCCGATCATTGTTGAGGTGGTGGTTGTTACTGCCTGGTCCGCAGTCGTTGGTTTACCAACTGGTTGTGGTTTAACATACGACGACTATATGCCGGCTTTGGTCGTAGCAGGGGGAATTTCCTTAGCAGCCTCTGCGCAAGGTTTTCCGTGGTGTAGCGGCTGATGCAATATTGGCACGTAGGAATCTGCCCTGGGTACGTGACTGGTGTTAGTTGAGAATATGCAATGCCTTGAGGTGATCTGCATGAGATGGTCAAATAGGAGGGAATAGGTTTTGTTGGCCACGTTCACACTACACGAACGCTGTTGCGAAGTCCTGGGAAGAAATTCCTCCAAGTATCTTCCTTAACACTGTCCTCCTCTCCGAATTTTGACATGAATTGTTTGATAGCGGCTCTGCGTTCAATACTGCCATTATCAACATACGTTGGGATGCTGTGTAAAATGTCATTACATTCGACGACGTGTTTCAAGTTGTTCTGCGAAGCGAATGATTCTGCTTGGCTAAATTTTTTAAATGTAATCTATACGGCTTGTCGTAAATGATGGAATTGCATATTATTTACTTCTGCTATGTTGAGCTTCATGTTCACCTTCAACAATTGCTCCACTTTACGAATCGTTGGGCGAGCCATTTGGGGCTTGGTTTGAGAAAATCGGATCAATCATCACCGAAAAAGTGGTGCGACTTTAATTGTGGAATATGCCCGAAGTCCGGGACTTCCGGAATTGTCGATAGTGGACAATATACTTAAAGCAGTGGCGTAGCCAGGGAGGGGGGGGGGGGTTTAGGGGGTTGACCCCCCCTCCCCACAAACCAAAATTAATTGGATTGAAAAAAAAAAATTGTTGATGCTGATTAATTTAAATAAATGTTCTACAAAACATTTTTGGAAGAATATTCCCTGATCACTATATTGACAACCGTGTTTTAAGCATCATGAGGACTTTTGGAAAATTGTGGGAAGAGGATCATGTAATTTATCTCTTAGATGAAATTCCATAGTTATCAATTTACTTCAATGTAAAATAAAATAACAGCCTGAATTATCAAGAGCTCATTTTTAAAAGATGCTGCAAAATATGGATTAGAGAAAAAATTTCGAATGGAAAACTAAGTTTGAATAAGTTGATTGTCTATGAAACATATAAACTTGCTCGCCGAAAATTTGCATACATTTCAAAATTTGCTGAAAATGTGTTTTGCCTTTCTCAATAGAAAGGTATTGCAATTGCTCTGAAAACCGACTTTTTAACGGAGGCCCGGAGGGCCGAGTGACATATACCATTCGATTCAGTTCGTCGAGTTCGGCAAATGTCTGTGTGTGTGTATGTATGTGTGTATGTATGTATGTGTGTATGTGCGTATGTGTGTGTGTATGTGACCAAAAATGTCACTCGTTTTTCTCAGAGATGGCTGAACCGATTTTGACAAACTTAGTCTCAAATGAAAGATGCAACGTTTCCATAGGCTGCTATTGAATTTCTAATGGATCCGACTTCCGGTTCCGGAATTACAGAGTGATGAGTACGAACACGCAGAAAATGTCGATTTTAAGAAATTCTGCAATGAATGTATAAAGGTGAAAATTTTTCCAAAATATGACCACAACTGCTTCGATTTATAGTATTAGGTCACTAACATCCATTCAAAGTCTATTTGGCCACATTGGCCACCATCATCGGTTCCGGAAGCCCCGGCGGAAGTATCTAAATTCAGAATAACAGTCACATCGGTTTCTCGGAGATGGCTAGACCGATTCGGTTAACCTTGGTCTCAAATGAAAGGTATTGCGTCCCCGTAAATGGCTATTCAATTTCATCTCGATCCGATTTCCGGTTCCGGAATTACAGGCTGTGGCGTGCGATCACATAGCAAATTGTGATTCAAACCGATACTCCGATGAAAGCAAAAAAGGTAAAAATTTCGCTAAAATGTCTCTCAAACAACTTTAATTTTCTGTTCTAGGTCACCGACGATCAACCAAACTTTCGTTGACTACATTGACCACCATAGATGGTTCCGGAAGTACCCGGGAAAAGCGGCCATCTTTCAAAATTTACAAACTCACATCAGTTTCCCGGAAATGGTTTGGCCGATTTTCACAAACTTAGTCCCAAATGATAGCTATAACATCCCACAGATGTTTATAAAATTTCGTACGGATCGCTTATATGGGTCCGGAAATATAGACTAAATCGTCCGGTCACATATGAAATTCCCATATAAGTCGGAACTCTAATTTTTTTTTCAAAGGGGGGACCCCATGAAATTTCAGAAATCGAATTCGTATTTTTGATGCCAAACATCTTTAAAATGCATGAAACGTCGAGATTTTATGTTATCTCGAAAAATTTTTTTTTATCAAAATTGACTTTTTGGGGCGCCGATTTCGCACCTTTTTGCCTTTCTCATATAGAAAGGTTATGCAATCACTCTGAAAAACGTCAACCTAATCCCGGCCTGGAGGGCCGAGTGTCATATCCCATTCGACTCAGTTCGTCGAGATCGGAAAAAGTCTGTATGTGTGTGTATGTGTGTGTGTATGTGTGTATGTGTGTGTATGTGTGTGTATGTGTGTGTATGTGTGTGTGTATGTATGTGCGTATGTGTCAAATAATGTCACTCATTTTTTTCAGAGATGGCTGGACCGATTTGCCCAAACTTAGTCACAAATGAAAGGTGCAACCTTCCCATCAGCTGCTATTGAATTTTGGATCGATCGGAATTCTGGTTCCGGAATTACGGGTTTCAGAGTGCGGCCACACAGAAATTTCTCATAAAAACTATAGGAAAAATTAAAAATAGAATTTTTATTTTTGATGCTAAATGTATTCAAGGTGCATAAAACGTCGAGATTTGATGCAAACACGAAAAAAATTTGACGAAGATTCACTTTTTTGGATTTTGCACCTTTTTGCCTTTCTCATATAGAAAGGTTATGCAATCACTCTGAAAAACGTCAACCTAAATTTTTTTTCGACTCGCATAAGGTTTCTGGATTTTAACAGAGGCGTAGTTGATAGTTTACGGAGAGGGGTTACACCCCCCTCTACTGTTCACTCCCCTCCTTTAAAAATCTCCTTAAATCACCCCTCAGACCACCATCTCATACCCCTCCCTTTCAACCCCATCATCTTTAAACCACCACTATATTACAAAGCATACCAATTTAAGCTGGGGAGTCGTTCGTTCATGGAACTTTCGCCCTCCTCACATACCCATCCCCGCATGACAAAATGAGTTAGCAAGCAGATAACATTGATCTAATGCTGATTAGGCTAATGGAGTATGATATTTTTTTGTTTCAAGTGTTTCACCGTCGACACGTAGCTCATCAAGTTCGTGGCTGGCATGCCATTGTGTATAAGTGCAAAGTGTACTAAGAATGTAATGGACATTTCCACAATTATGTTGAACATAAAAAGCCTCCGTGCCATAGTTTAGAGAAATGAGAAAGACACAATTGCACCGCTAGGTGGATTAAAACAGGTTTTTTTAAGATTGTGTAGAGTTCAGACAAAAATTTAATATGGTTTATAACTAGAATAACATTTCGGAAAATAGTTGGAAGATGCTGACGTTTACAGTTTGTCTCTACCAGATTAGGCTAGGTTTCTAAGAGCATTTGATTTTTATTGTATTATCAATTATATGAATAGCCTCTAAGCAGGATTGGTTTTTTACTGGTGTATATTTGAGTGCTTAATTGAATGGCGTACCAAAATTTTGTGAATTAGGTACTTGGACTCGTTGTCAAGATGTGAGCTTGAATAATGAAGAAAAGTAAAATAAATATTCTCGATAAATTTTTAACGGTCACGATCACTTTCATTCGAAACTGTCAAATTTCAATATTAAGTTACATTGAATAACTTCAAAACAGAAAACTGCCCATTTGATAATAAAATAATTTTGGCGATTAATCCTCCTAGAAGTAGTTAAAGAGAATATGCTCTTCAAGTAAATTTAGGTCGAGATTTAATGTCTCCAGCAAAGTTTTCAAAAATGCTATTTCAAACAATTTTGTTGAAGACATGAATATCAAATACATTAAGAGTATCGAAATGTATTGGTAGAAAACCTTTACAATAACTTATTCTGATATTACTGTATTTGAAAACATTCGTCTGCGATCTTTAAACAATAAAATTCACATTGCATTCAAGGTATGAGTCTCTGAAGCTTACAAAAAAGATATATTTAAGTGAACTAGTTTTTAAAAAAAATCCCAAATATTAAAAGGACTAGGGGTTTGCCCAGAAACACAAAGAGTGTTTCCGTTTTTTGGAGATAGCATAGATTCGGCGCTAGCTTAGTCCTGTCACTAAGTTAGTGCCGAATTTAGATGAGAAGTCTGTCGAAACGCAAATTTCATAACTAATTTAGTTATAGGTTTTGTCTCCTCAACCAGCAATGATGGTTTTAAACAAAGGCTTCTGAGTTCAGAAAAAAAAAATTTTTCCCTAAATTTTACTCCACTAAGTAGAAATATAGCATGTTGTTTCATATCCCGATATACTGCATTCATGTATCCTTTATATTTTCAACAAAATTGTTTAAAATGACATTATCAATAACTTTACTGAAAGTGCCAAGTCTCTATTTTTTAAGTTACTTCTCCGTAATTACCTCTATGCGAATTAATCACTAAAATATTTATATCAAAGTATACGCTATTTTATGTTAGAAAATTTCTCGCACGTGTCAAGACTTCAAAGTTAAGGATTTTCTAATTAAGTGATCTTGAACGTTGAAAATTTTTTCGAACACATATCCCACTTTAAAAGATTCTTTGACATTATTGACATATTATGCATGAAAATGATCAATAAAGGTTTGAAAACTGTTGATTCTCCTTATTTACAGCCTCGAACGACATCTGTTAGACGTTTCTGAATTTTCAATAATTTATGAAACTCTTATTAAATTTTAGCATTTTCCAAAAAAAAATCCGTTCTTTATCATCCCCCCCCAATCCAAATTTCTGGCTACGCCACTGACTCATTGATTGGCATTCCGTGATCTAGACCTGCGAATCGAAGTAGTTTGGTGACCATTTCAATAGTTTTAACCTCTTAGGTATTACGATTGTAACGGTTTATATGGGAAATTCCAGTGTGACCTTACTAACCAACCTGTAACTCCGAAAAATCGGAACCGAATGAAATTCAATAGCAATCAATGACATTATTGTATCTTTCATTTGAAATCAAGTTTGTAAAAATTGGTCAAGAATTCGCTGGGAAATGGATGTGACACTAGCTTAGGAACATGATGAGTTCCCTGGGGACCTCATGAACCATAATGGGTGGTCAATGTGGTCAAAGCCAGGGATGCAATTATGCCAGAGTTATCTGGCATAGCCAGATGTTTTGGCAGCTTCCTGACAAAAAGAAAAATCTCTCATTCTGCCAGATTTTTAAGCTTTACACATTTTGGAAATTTGAGTAATAATGTCCAAAATTTTACAAAAATCGATTGATGAAAACCAAAATGTATGCCAAATTTCGATGACTTTGAGGTCGCTGTCAAGTGCCAAATTTTGCCAGATATTTTTAGTTGAACTGCCAGATTTTCTTTGAAAAATAGTGCCAACTCTAGTCAAAGCTACTTTGATTGATTATTTATGATCTAGGACCACAAATCCAAGTTATTTTGCATAAATTTTCATATATATTACATCATTTAGACATCATGGAGGTACCAGTTTATATGGAAATTTGCTGTGTGACCGCACTTTTCAACCCGTAACTTCGGAACCGGAAGTTGGGTCAACTAAAAATTCAATAGCGGCTTATAGGAGCGTTATACCTTTCAGTTGAAACTATGTTTGTGTAAATCGATTCAGTCATCTCCGAACCACTGCACTAGTGTTATCCATGATATTAGAACTCTCCGACAAACTCATACTGTACTCAATCAATTTCTACCTTGAAATCAACATCGTTTTTGATGCCTCGATCTTTACTATCTGCCACGGAGAACACTGTCCACCAAACTTTATGGTCAGTCTTTCCGCGAAACTAAAAAGCTGTTTTAATCCACCTAGTACCTTCTCAATCATGAACACTAGGATTTTATGGTTGGTTACATTCATTATAAATTTTCAAATGCATATATCTCGACAAACATATGATTAGGGCTCCAAAGCAAAATGTCAAAATTAGCTTTGAGGAAAAATTCTCAAGAAACCGTTATTACCCAAGCACGGTGCATAGCAGTTAACGGAAAAGAAAACTGTTCTCTTTTGTTTGCTATCAACGGCTGTACAGGGCGCTTAACGGTTCGTCCTGAATTGTTCATAAAAGTGTATTTAGACAGTTGGCTTTTGAGACCAAATCATATGTTTGTCGAGATATTACATTTTTATTGTACATGACAACTACATTCAAGAACACAAATGAATATTCGAGTGCTAAAATTTTGAAAAAGAAGAAACATAATAAAAGGATAGTGCAAATTGGTCTATTCAGCACCGAAGAACCGATGTGACTTTAACTTTAATTATCGATAGTGGGCAATATATCCAAAGAATCATTTATAGGCCACCAGTGATCTAGACCTGTAAATCAAAGTAATTTGATGTACTTTTCAATATATTTGGACGTCATAATGTCCGAAACAATCAGTGCGTCATAGAATATTCGACTTTTCGATGCAGTGTTTCTGCGTCATAACATCCCAATATCATGTGAGTCATATAATCTTAGATTTTATGACGCAGTACGGATTTAGGACGTTGTGATACTAGAATGATTGCGGACTTTATGACGTACATCTATTTTCGGATTTTACGACGCACCCTCGTACGTCACAATGTTCCGAACGTTATGACACACATTATTTTGGGACGATATGACCAGGGACATTATGACGCAGTTCTTATGCGTCATAATATCCAAATCGACTGCGAGAAAAGATCCGAAATTGAATGTGCATCATAATGTCCCGGACGTTATGACCTTGGACGGTGCCCCCAACCAAGCTTGGAGAATATTCAAGGAGTCTTCCTGTCCCGAAGAGCTTTCGACGATCATCCATTGACTCGGTTATTTGGAGACGATCTATTGATACAAGTGACTACCCTAGTAACAATGGAGGTTTTATGACACTCTTGAAGTCTAAGAGCGATTGAACTTGTAGTGTGCTATAAAACTTAATTTGTTACTTGGGTAGTATCAAAGTTATTCTTTCGTAGCTCGACATTAGTGATATCTTGGTCATATTGGCCTCCTCTGACGACTATGCAAGCTCTAAGAAATGTTGACGTAATCAGATATGACCTGTTTATGGCAACCGGAAGCTAGATTTAGAGTTCCAATTATTGTTGATAGATTTGGATTCTCATTTACATCATAATGGCCTCAATTTATAAGCACATAAAAGAACGATGCACATAATGTATATATGCATATATATGAGGCGCCATTCCTACATGCAAACATATACAGTTCAATTATTTAGTGGTATATTTTTTATGAATCAATGGAAACTCTATCATCCGAATACTCATTCAAATGGTATAATTTGACTAAGCTCAGTATGAACTAGATTCATACTGAGCTTAGTCAAATTATACCAATAATATATGTCCTCGCCGTCACGGTTCACATGAACTTGTTATATGGGAAATACGAAAATTGTGAAAAAGTGTAGCTGTACAAGTTTTTTTTTGTCAAAACACGTCTTGTTTCTATTGGCAATTATATTTTACCAAAAGACAAAAATGAACATTGTTATTGTCTCGCAAAAATGTTTGATAGTCCAGAAAACTCATATTTACAAATACAAAATTTACTTTCGAAGTTCTATTACGGAATTTTATATACGGAAATCTACCAAAGTGCAGTTTCTGATGAATATACTACGGAAACGTGATATGTAATTATGTATAAATGAATAATAAAAAAAAACTTTCAAAAATTCCACATGCATGACATAACATTTCATGCCCAATATTTATAGAGCCTGAAGCGCTGCAACCAATGAGACAAAATCTTGTATCCAAGAGCTTGAATGGAAAACTTCTAGTTTTCAATTTCAGCTCCACGCCCAGAATCGAATGGATTTTTGAAACTGATTGGAAATCTTGAGTTTTCATGAGAAAATCGTAAACAATTTCCCCAAAACAACATATTTTCCATCTGTAAAAATTATACCCTACGTTTTGATACAATTTTTATTTTATTCGGAACTTTCAGATCGCGAGAAAACGTATTACCTATATTATAGCTAAAATGGAAAATTTTCGTGGAAAATGTGGAAATTTTTCTCAAAAATGTAGCGGAATGTACTCCTTATAGTACATAATGAACTTTTATATATGAAAAAGTATATGTCACCGCTTTGATTTTTTAGATAATTGCTAAAGAAAACCGGGAAAATGATTTTTTCTTCACTCCAGGGCATAACTCTCGGAAAATCTTTAGAATTTTCCAAATATTTTTTCACCAAATGATAGCCAAATTTATACGGCAGATCGCTATGTTTTTGGTTTTAAGATTTTCTTCAAATTTTCCATCAGTATTTCCACAAAACCACCCGCGCGCACCCATTTTAGACGATGGCCTTAATGAAACGATTTCGGAGTCAGTTTTACAAGGGGCCAAACAACACTCGGTGGTTAATCGGTAGACCAAGGTGCTTAGAGTTCTAAGGTGATTCGTCTTTGGCAGTAAGTAGGTGAGGAGTGAGGTAAGCGTTCAACAGGCTGCGGGGAAGAAAAATGACAGCGAACAACTTTGTTTACCAACTGAAATCCAAGCAAACATATGGAGAAAACTAGTAAACAATGTTGTTAGCTGTCGTTTCTAAAACCAACATGGCTGATCGGCATTTTTGAGCATCGAATCACCTGAGAATAAAATCTCCTTGCGGTACACGTTTTCCACGAATTTTATTTTTTCGAAATAATGACCGGATAGTTTTTTGTAAGGATTTGAGTATATGATATGAGTGATCTTTTAAGTATAAAATTCTAATGCAACATTTCATCGCATAGATGGCGCTAGCGCTAACTCTTCAACGGAGAGAGATAGAAATTAGATGTATTTTGCGAAGTTGTAGAACAAGAGGTTCCCAGTAAGTCTTGTAAACATGTCCATATTCTATCGCGCCTCCTTTAAAGGTTAGTATTGGGGCCCTCTATACGGTGAAATATGGAACTAAAATTTTGTAGACAAAAGAAGACTTGTATCATGTGCTAAATTCTTCCATACTTAATCCAACTACTATTTTGCGAAAAAAAAATAGAAGTTCGTGGGAATTGACTACTGATTCATCACTAAGTGCTGTTTGACACCTTGCAAAATTGACTCCGACGTCACTTCAAAAAAAGTTTAATAACTTGCCCTAAAGAAGTTGGACTGATTTGAAATCTTCGACAAAGCTGTAGACAATTAAATTATCTTTCTTTTTTTCACGTACAGTGAAAAACTGATGCACAAAGAGCCACCTAGTGGTGGAACTGCAAATTAGTTCGCTTTCTCTAAGTAAATTATGGAAAAAAAATTCCATACACACTTCTAACAGTTTGGTCCGGTAGCTAGACTTGTTCGATTTGGTTCATATTTGTAGCAGAGACTATTGGTGGGGCTAGGAATCTACTCAGGGGTGAGCCGATGGAGTTTTCAATTAGTTTTTTTTTCTGGGCGGTCAAGTGTGGCGTTCTGGTTTCGAAATAGGTTGTACCGCCTATATTTATAGTTTCGGATCGCCTCAATGTTCATGTTTGGAAGCAATTCCAAACAGATCTCACCTAGCAAAGAATCTTTTCAATATTTTTACTTTCGATTGGTAAAAACGTTTATTTGTTGACCATTAGTAGGCAGCTTGATGCCATTTCTGAAATTGAACGAGTGCAGAAAACGCCTCTTGAAACCTCTAACAAAAAACCTACCTACGAGCAAAAAGGAACACTACAACAAAGAACCGTTATTGAGATTTCATACGTTTTTTTTCGCGCACAAAATATTATTTTCAGAGCGTCTTTGGAGGAGTCCGCGGTACAAAAAAGGTTGAGAGCTGCCAATTGGTACAATTGCCGATAAAGAATAGCTCATGAAAAAAAGAAGGAAAGAAATAATTAGCTTTTTAATCAACATTTCAGCAAACCAAAATTAAGTTTGAAGGAAAAATACATTATTTTTAATCATTTGTTCCTAAAAAACGATTAGTAAAAGCAAAGCTTTTGTATTACATTCCAATTCTAAACTGTATCTTTTTTAGCGTCAGAGGTCGCATGCTTTTTTCAGCATATATGCAATAATTCTACGGTCCCTCCTTAACATGGGGATCCAACGTATTCTATTGACAGTTCCAGATTTGCTCAGGAACACAAATTGTGTCGCCGTTTTGATTTATTGGAGCTAGCGTCAATCCAGCGCTAGCTTAGTCCTGTCACTATGTTAGTGCCGGATGCTGATGAGACGAAGTCGAAACGCAAATTCCATAAGTTTTATGTTTTGTGGTCGTCACGCACAAAACTGGTTTTAAACAATTGTCTCATTAAGGGGAAAAACATAGCATTTTCCAAAACTGTCCTCCATTAAGGAGAAATATAGTATAGTGCATCTTGCACTGGTTTGCTAAGCCAAACCAAATGTTTCGATTCTATTATTTCTCATCAGCTTAACATAACATTCTTTTCTTGCGAGACATCACGCTTGACTAGGGGTTTGCTTAGGAGCACAAATTGTGTCTCCATTTTTTTGGGAGCTAGCATACTCCTGTCGCTAAGCTAGTGTCGGATTCTGATGAGACAAAATCGAAACACAAATTCAATAATTAATTAAGCTCTGCAATACATAACCAAGGCGCTAGAAGTTTTTTTCTTCAAAAATAGCGTCCTGTCGCACCGTGCGACGCCAAAGAGATGACTTCACCATCCGAACCTTAGAATCCATTCATGAAACATTAGCTTCGGACTTGCGGCGCAGCGTTTATTGTTCTATTCAATTATTCAACAGCTCTTTTATTTTCCAATTAGTTCGAATTTAGTGGAGCATGTCTCACCATCCCCGCCCATCGGCTACCAGATCATTTGTTCCGACACGGATAGAGGAAAATGCTTCAACTCAACAAATCTGTAAATTTAATCACGCCCAGTAGCCTAGCTTCCTAGCGTGTCAACAGCAGCGCACCGCCAGTCAAGACTGTGTTTGACGACTTCCGCAGTCTGTCTGCTATTGCTGCATTATTCAGCAGGTGTGAAAATAGCACCGTTTCGATATGCCTAAAATTAAAAGTACACGCTCAAAACCTACCTCGATGTGCATCAGCTCGTAGATCACGATGGCGTAGTCACTGACCAGCGAACTGCCCCGGATCACGGCCAGATTGGGGAACAGCTTGCGCAGCGTTTTCAGCCCGTTGACCCGAAACAGAAGCAGATACTCGGTGATTTCCGTCAGCAGCGGGAAGGAATAGTTCTCGAAGCTTGCCTCCGTGTACTTGTCGATCAGGAGGATGTGCACGAAACCCTCGACCACGACGCAATCCTTCAGCCGGTCCAGATTGGTGGGCGAGTTGCGGACGTCCACGCTGCCACAGATTTCTGCAAAAGAATGAAAGGAAAAAAGATGGGTTAGTTGTTTTTCGTTTGATTTGCCTGATTTACATAAAAATACATAATTCCAACCCATGGCCATTATTCCGAATGAATAGAACGTAAAGGGAATGGTCGGGCCGAAATACAACATGAATCATAAAAATGGTATATTTTTGCGGTAAAATCCTGTACTAGTTCTAGCGCAGCTATAGGATTCAATTTCCATCCTCGTCATTGGCCATTGTAGATACACCATAAATCACTCTTCCTGGAAGCGTGGTGGAGTAAATTTGCTCAACAAATTCCGCTATCAGTTACAGTTTTATGACTCGGTGGCGCCTCTTTCTCCTAAACACGCCTGTCACGACGTTCGGGGTGGTGTGACAGGGTGAAATGTTATTTTCCACTCATATCGTCGTCCTCGCTGTTGCTTATGGTAAGTAAAACGTTCCACCCCACACGCCTCTCACCACTCACGCTTGAGCTTTATATTAACGTAAGCTGCATACCTACGCGGATTGCATTCTGCACCGTGTGTTTTGCGACGCCACCAGAACACACCAAACAAAGCAAGCGTGGTGATAATCAAGCAAACGAAGGGAATAAAAAAACAACAAACCGCAGACCAACGACGAACGACAAACGGAAATCGGAGATAGCGAGCAAAGGCGTTGGGAATAGCGAGAGAGGGAGAGAGAGATATAGAGAAAAAAAAAACACCCCACACATACAGCAACAGCGAATATGCTGCTTTATCGGTTCTGGTGGCGTTATTCCATTTCGGCGCGGCAGCGCAGTTGTTATTTATGGATGCTCCAAAGTTGATAAGCAGGCGCTAATAATAACAGCTATTTTTCACCATAGAAAATGCAATAAAAACCAACTTTGTATGCACGAACGAACAGGCCGCTGTCAAATTGAACGGCTGGATGAAGTGCGCACGGCATGTGATTCATTCATGATTTCTGTTTGGCACCCACCTGACCTCTCGGCGGCAGTCGCTCACATTCTCCCTCTCTCTCTCTCTATCTCGCAACAACGACCCGGCGACGACACGCTTTTCTTCTTCTTGTTGTTATTGCATTTGGAAAATCCGAAGTTCCACAGACTTCAACGGAATTCGAGATAGAGATAAAGCGATAACACTACTACTGTTGGCGTCATTTGGCTAGCTGGGATCAACTCATAATTTTGTTCACAAATAATTCAACAGATGAGTCCTGTACAGTTCCACAATTAAAGTAAAAAATATTTTTTCTCCATTAAAGAAAGAATTGATTGAAATGATCTTTTAGCGTGGGGAGCACAAAACCTATAACTAAATTAGTTATTGAATTTGCATTTCGACTTCGTCTCATCAGAATCCGACACTAACTCAGTGACAGGACTAAGCTATCGCCGGATTGACGCTACGTCCAAAAAAACAGAGCCACAATCCGGCGCTAACTTAGTCCTGTCACTAAGTTAGTATCGGATTCTGATGAGACGAAATCGAAACGCAAATTTCATAGCTAATTTAGCTATAGGTATAGGAGGAAAAAATAGTTTCTACCAAAATTAAGAAATACAGCATTGTGAATTTTGCATTGGTCTGCTAAGCCAAACCAAATGCTTCGATTTCATTAGTTCTCATCAGCTTAAAATGGGACTAGTGATATCCAACAGGGAAAAACGATCGGAAATGAATGAAGTGAAGCTAAGCAATCATGTGAAAAAATCCCCCCAGAGGCGAGATTCGAACTCGCAACCTTTGAGACTCCGGCTTATGCTATCCCTGGGTATGGTGACATCCCAGAAAGAACATATGGTTATCCCACAGGCGACGGTGATCGTACCCTGCCTGCAAAGCGAGAATCAACACACAACGGCAGCTGATCACCCCAACACATTTGATCTATTTAATTTTCCCGCTAGATACCCGCTAGTCAAAAGACCAAAAATTGAATTATTAGTTTAATTCGAACGGGCGGGTTCGCTCCCGTCATACCTTCACTGGGCAAGGGACCAGAAATCGACAGTCTTCATTAGCTCTGTCACCCAACGAAGTACGATGGGTAATGAACTAAAAATTAGACATCAGACGATAATAAAAACCCGGGCCTTGGTATCTAGCGGGGAAATTACGTAGATCAAATGTCAAAATCACTGAACTACAATATCTTCACAAAATCACGTATTTTACGGAACATTTCTTTATTTTCCATTATGAATATCGCATTTTATGATGCTAAAATATTTGCATTTACGAAATAGACAAGTTTTTGGAACATTGTTTATAGTTTTAAATTCGATGAACAACAATATCTTCACAAAATCACGTATTTTACAGAACATTTCTTTATTTTCGATTATAACTTGAAATTTTCACAATGAATATCGCAGTTTATGATGCTCAAATATTCTTATTTACGAAACAGGCAAGTTTCCAAAACATTGTTTTTAGTTTTAAATTCAATGAACTACAATATCTTCACAAACTCACGTATATTACGGAACACTTCTTCATTTTCCATTGTAACTTGAAATTTTCATAATATTTATCCTATTTTATGATGCTAAAATATTCGCATTTACGAAATAGACAAGTTTCAAGAACATTGTTTATAGTTTTAAATTCAATGAACTACAATATCTTCGCAAAATCACGTATTTTACAGAACATTTCTTTATTTTCCATTGTAACTTTAAATTTTCACAATGAATAGCTCATTTTATAATGCCAAAATAGTCTCATGTATAAAGCAGACAAGTTTCGAGAGCATTGTTCATAGGTTTTAATTCAATGAACTACAATATCTTCATAAAATCACGTATTTTACAGAAAATTTCTTTATTTTCCATTGTAACTTGAAATTTTACAATGAATATCGCATTTTATGATGCTAAAATATTTGCTTTTACGAAATAGACAAGTTTTTAAAACATTGTTTATAGTTTTTAATTCAACGAACTAAAATATCTTCACAAAATCACATATTTTACAGAACATTTCTTTATTTTCCATTGTAACTTGAAATTTTCACAATGAATATCGCATTTTATAATGCTAAAATATTCTCATGTATTCAGTAGACAAGTTTCAAGAACATTGTTTATAGTTTTTAATTCAATGAACTACAATATCTTCACAAAATCACGTATTTTACAGAACATTTCTTTATTTTCCATTGTAACTTGAAATTTTTACAATGAATATCGCATTTTATGATGCTAAAATATTTTCATTTACGAAATAGACAAGTTTTTGAAACATTGTTTATAGTTTTTAATTCAATGAACTACAATATCTTCACAAAATCACGTATTTTACAGAACATTTCTTTATTTTCCATTGTAACTCGAAATTTTCACAATGGATATCGCATTTTATGATGCTAAAATATTCTCATGTATTAAGAAGACAAGAAAACATTGTTCTTAGGTTTTAATTCAATGAACTACAATATCTTCATAAAATCACGTATTTTACAGAAAATTTCTTTATTTTCCATTGTAACTTGAAATTTTACAATGAATATCGCATTTTATGATGCTAAAATATTTGCTTTTACGAAATAGACAAGTTTTTAAAACATTGTTTATAGTTTTTAATTCAATGAACTACAATATCTTCACAAAATCACGTATTTTACAGAACATTTCTTTATTTTCCATTGTAACTCGAAATTTTCACAATGGATATCGCATTTTATGATGCTAAAATATTCTCATGTATTAAGAAGACAAGTTTCGAGAACATTGTTCATAGGTTTTAATTCAATGAACTACTATATCTTCATAAAATCACGTATTTTACAGAATTATTTCTTTATTTTCCATTGTAACTTGAAAATTTTACTATGAATATCGCATTTTATGATGCTAAAATAGTTTCATTTACGAAATAGACAAGTTTTTGGAACATTGTTTATAGTTTGGTTGCCTACATCAATTCAAAGAATTTAACATAATAATATGCGTAGGTCATCGCGCTAGATATTAAGTTCTTCACAAATATTGGAAATTTCCAATTTTTTGTGGTACTTGCTCCGACTTTTTTTTGTCGTAGAAAGATCAATTGTGGTCAAATTTAAGTTCAAACTAGTCCAAAAAATCCAGCGATACTAAAATTGTCCAAATTGCTCAAGCGACTGCTGAGATATAGCGATTTGAAAATACCGTACCGACTTTTTTTGAGGCATGGTGGTGGGAGTGTTAAAATGATTTTATATTCTTGTGGGACATCAGGCTAGACTAGAGGTATGCTCAGGAATACAAATTGTGCCTCCACTTTTTTTTTTGAGCTAGCATCAATCCGGCGCTAGCTTAGTCCTGTCGCTAGATTAGTGTCGGATTCTGATGAGATGTGGCCTCAACACAAATTCCTGTACAGTTATTTACAGCAGCTACTATCTCAATTATCTCAATTGGTGAATCACCTTAACATACGTACCACTTTGGAGTGATTTTTGACAGCTCAATTTCGTATCATGTCGTCATGTAGCTTTACAACAACTGACTCATACGTACCATGTTAAAAAAACCACGTTAAGTTGAAAATCAGTGTAAAAACAACGTTAATTGGAAAAGCTCGCAGCAAATACTACAAATACAGCAAATATTTTTGGAAGTTACATTTTGACGCCATTTTTAAATTTATTTATTTATTTCGTCTTCCGGAGTCCTGAGGCAATTGAACGAAAAAAAAAATTAGATCATCAGCGTAGAGTAGTGAAGATATTCTTGCTCCCAGCGATATTGCACTGGCATGTAGTTTTCCTTACAGGACATTCCATGTGAAGATTCCCTCTCGAGAGGATTTGTTGACAACAACAAACGCAAGTGGTCTGTTACACTGACGGTTATCTGATGGAGGGACGTGCTGGTGCTGGTGTATACTGTCGTGAAATGAGATTGGAACAATCTCACTCACTAGGTAGATACTGTACTGTATTACAAGCAGAAATCTTTGCGATTATGTGCGGGGTACAATCGGCCCTTCAACTGAGTTTGTCCGGCAGAGTTATTAACTTCTGCTCCGATAGTCAGGCTGCAATCAAGGTCTCTAGATCAGACAAATCACGTGCTGAACCCAAATCGAAGAACTAAGCATTGTCAACACTATCTACCTTGTTTGGGTGCCCGGACATTGCGGTATTACTGGAAATGAAAGGGCTGACGAATTCGTTAGGGCAGGTTCAGCGATTGACTTCGTTGGTCCTGAACCTGCGCTGCCAATTTTGACAAGTTGGATAAGGGAAAAAATACGGTCCTGGGCTTCGTCCGAGCACCGCAATTATTGGAGACATCTACAAACCTGTCGCCAACCAACAAAGGCGTTTCTAGAACAACCGTGTCCAGTGATTTCGAAAAATCTCCTACATTTTTCGAAGCTCCACTGCGGCATGCTGACCAGGGCTTTACCCGGCCACTGTAAACTCAATTATCACCTGGCAACTATTCAGCGCGCTGAGTCTTTTTCATGTGATCTTTGTGAATCCGACTACGGAACCTTATATCATCTGATACGCAATTGTCCAGCGGTAGCGCAATTGCGATTTCGAGTTTTCGGCCGTCCTTATATAGACGAAAGCATGTTTGGACGACTAAAACTCAGAGTTTCTTATCCAATGTGGTAAAGAGCTTCAGGCTTACTCGCAGGCGAGTTAAACTACTTGTGAATTTAACATACCTGCTGTTTGTTTTTTTTATATTTGTGTTGTCATTTTTCCCACCCTTCCAATTCTACTTCCTCCCTGCTCCTTCTCCTTTCCGACTACATACGGGGAACGTGCCATTTGAGTCAATATATTCTGATATATAATGGTCAGCTGAGTGTGCGTAGATGACCGCGAAGAGCCTTAGCCTTCGTATATTGACGTGTTAGTCGCGTGTGCTCGCCACTTAGCGTTGACAAATTCGATTTCGTAACGCCATGTGGCCATTCACATATTCGCGTGTGTTTTTGGATGGCCACGCGGACCGTCATTCTGATATTTAGTTTTCGGTGTACGGATCACATTCTGACAGGGAGTAAGTTACCCCATATCACTATCGGTCATGTCGCAATAAAACGTGTTGTCCAGTGGATATCGGAGCTTTCTTTTCAAATGATTCAATTGAAGGCAAGGACCTAGACTTCTGGAATCACGCTAAAAACCGCGTTTGAATGTTTATAAGTGCTGAGAGGTTAATATTATCACCGGGATGTTATAATCTCTGCGAGAGCCTTGTGCAAGTTACGTGGATGATCGCGAACGGCTCAAGCATTTGTATGTTTGTTTGTCGCGTGTGCGTGACTTCGTGTGTATAAATTCGATTTTTATGTCACCATGGAACGTGTAGTTTCATCTTTTTGATTGGCCTTCCTGAAGGTATTGGGCTTATGGTACTAGGACCGAGAATATGGGTTTTCGGACGAAATCAATTCATAATCGTGCGAACACGGGCATTTCGAGGTTCACTCTTAAGACTGCGTTTGTGAATTTATAAATGCTAAATTGTTCACTTAGTCACCGAGGTGTGATCCTGTTTGCGAGATCGTGGTTGTGGTTGTGCGTGAATGATCGCGAAGGACTCGAGCGTTTATATGTTGACGTTTTTGTCGCGTGTACTAGTGTGTATGTAGCTTCGCGTGGACACATTATTTTTGTAAGCGTGTGACCATTTGCATGTTCGCGTGGACGTCTTGTCTAGTTTTTATTTCTATTGGTCCAACTGATGGCATGATGTTGGGCTGCTAGGATGAAGGGTAGAGACTTCAGGACGTGAACGATTCATGATTGCGCGAGCGGTGGGTTAATGCTTTACTAACGCGGTCAGTAAATTTGTAGGTGCAAACGTTCACTTAATTACCGGGGTTTTTGAATGTTGGCGAGATCGCGGGCGTTCGCATTTGTGACCAGGTTTGTTTTATCTCGAAGGCCACGTTTATACGTTTAGAATTAGAGATTGTGAGTGAATATGAGAGAATAAGCAATTTGTGTTAATGAGTGTTAGTATGGATCTAATAGCAATAAAAGAAGGGTGTCTCCAGAGAGAATTGAACACTAAACCCACATTGCACATTATTTGACCATGGCAATGGATAATAAAGGTCGCCAAGTTAAGTATTAAAATTGATCACAATGTAGCTTAACTAAAAAGAAATTAATCGTATCCCAAGTTTATGTGATATAATCACTGCAATACTGCTTTGGGACGGCGTCGGTGGTTGAGTGGTAACATGACCGCCACTCATTCCAGTTAGCCTTGGTTCAATTCCAGCCGAGATCGTTGAGATTCTTCCGAGGTGAAAATATCTGTGGTCACGTCTTCCTTCGGAAGGGAAGTATAGCCGTTGGTCCCCCGTCCATGAGTTGATGAATCGATATCTAGTCCAGATAGTGGAGTCACCTCTCTGGCGTCGGTAAAGAAGAAGTAGAATTCAACTTCTATACTTACTAACAAATATCCTTCCCCCGTGATACTTGTGGAGTGCGCAGTAGTATATACGGCCTCTAGCAAAAGCAAGTATCGGACTAACCATTTCTTCCGCGATCTACGCTCGGGCCCGGCCAGCGCCGGTATTGATCAATAAACACTTTAGGATTGGCAGGAGTTGCACTGGGAGCAAGAATATCTTCACCCCATGTAACCATTTGTGACCACAGTCGTGTATGACTGGTAGAAAGATGGTTAGAGTTCCAAAGCCCGATAACCTGCCGTCTGTATGAACATGACAGTGCTTCTTGTTTGAGGTGTACGTGTAATGGTTTGATATTCAGAAAAGCCTCAAGGGCAGTAGTCGGAGTTGAGGTGAAAGCACCAGTCAACGACATGAGCGCTATTTCTTGTAAATGGTTTGGCTTTGACTGGACAGTCATCACCTCTCCCTTTTGCCACAACACAGGGAACCCGTATAACAGTATTTGGGTTTGAGATCCCAGGTCTTTCCAAAGGTTCGTTTCCACTGCCCGAAGACCATGCATGCTTTCTGGACTCCGAACTCAATGTGAGCAGACCAATTCAGTTTGGAATCCAATATAACTCCAACGTGTTTGACTTGATCTGCACTGAGGCACAGAATCAAAGAATTGCAAGAGACGAGCTCCGGTCCGGAAATCCAAGCTCATTGGGTTTCCCCAACAAGCCGTCGGCAACCAGGTTCCATTGCAAAGGTGACAGAACGCAACTCTGAGGAGAGCCGCAAATACTCAATTTCACTATCCCTGCCTGTGTCAATGAAGAGTAAAGAATACGGTTACTAAGCATTGCGTTCATCCCAGCCGAGACATGCAGATATCTCATGACCGCGTGTCGCTTCCAGAATAGTATGGAAGGAGACATTATTCACCTCCGGATCGATACAAGCTGGAAAGTGTGCGTCAAAAAGACAATTAAGAACATTTTTTCACTTGATCACTGAGGTATTATTCTGTTTATGAGATCGCGGGTGTAGGTGTGTGGATGATCGCGAAGGGCTCGAGCGTTTGTATATTAACGTGTTTGTCGCGTGTGTTAGCGTATATGCTATTAAACTACTAATTATAACCGTGTAGGCATTTGCATGTGCGCGTGTGTTCTTGAATGATCGCGCAGCCCGCGAATCTAATTTTTAACTTTGAATGGTTCAGATGTTAGAAGAGAGTGAGTTCTGCCATATCACCAGACTTCCCGGTCATGGAATGTACCGTTTAGTGTATATGAGTGTTATTTGTTGTTTTTTTGCTTAGATTAGGTGTAAAAATAAACGCATAGAATTCGAACGAATGCATTTTAACGTGTTTTATCGCGTGGGCATTTGTATGTCGTTGTGAGTATGAATTCTTGAATATTAGCGCGGGCCGCGAGTCTGATGTTACATTTTGAGTGTACTGCTCGGATGTTTGAACTGAAGGCATGGACCTAGGGTGGTACGAACTTCCAGACGTGACTGATTCAGGCTCGCATGGGTAAGGGCACTGGTATAATCGCACTTGAGGCGGCGTTTATGAATTCGTAAATCCTAACACATTCACTTGATCCTAAATGTTTCTATGTATGCGAGATGACGAGCGTAGGTGTGCGCAGATAATCGCAATGACATGATCGAATGCGTGATCTGATGTCTTATCGTGAAGGATACGAGCGTTTCTATGTTAACGTTTTTAATCGCGTTGACGTTTTGATGTAACTTCGCGTGAGCGAATTCGTTTATATTACCGAGAAACCAGTTTGCATATTCGCGTGGGCTTTTGAATGTTCGCATATGTCATCATTCTGATGTTTATTTTGAATGTACGCTTCAGATGAAGGAAGAAAGTGAGCTCCACAATCTCAGCGGCGTTTCCAACTCTGGCGCCCTGAGACTTATTATGTAGTATATGTAAGATATAATCATACTCCCGGAGAAGCATGATTATGAACGCGCGAGAGCGATCGTTTGTATGTTAGCACATGGGACCGCATTCATAAACTCGTAGATGCTACGACGTTGACATAATCACCGAGACGTTCATATAACGGCGAGATCGAGGGCGTATGAATACGTGAGTGATCGCACTTAAGACCAAGATTGTATTATTGCGGAATCTTCGAGCGTTTGTATATCTATGTGGCTTTTTCAAACTGATACACTGAGATATTTGCAATACTGTCAATCCAATAAGTGTAGGTAAGGTCCGCGTGGACGATGGTTTTTCCATATAACTAGGCAGATATTGAACATTTGAATCGATATGGTTCCAATAATTCCCTAATTCACTTACATTGTGCAAATTGAATGATATTTAATTTAGATTATATGTAATTAACCAACAACCATAGGATACTGCATACTGGCCTTGATCTAGTTGAATATTGACAGCAAAGCTAATTCAATCGGCCGGAGATCATGGTATCCCTTCGCTTCAATCCGTCACCTTAAGCACGCGCCGTGTTGTTATCAGAATTTAAGAGCTCCACACTACAAATCTCTAAGCATAAAAATTGTTAAATGAAAAGTGTTAGCTTTAAAAGTTAGAATTTCTCAAAGATGGATGCACGCTGGCAATGAAAACATGATTAACGGCATTTTCGTTTTAACAATACACTACACTGGTGTAGTCGTTCAAACATACGTGTAATCAGACTACCTCTGTTTTACACTAGACCCGTGTAGCATCAAGTAACAACAAGAATGGTTTCCAACGTGCATTTTTTTATTATAAAAAATATTTTACTCAAAGAACAGCTCATGATATAAAGAAGGCAATTCTTACTAAAACTAAACTACTTAGCCTTACGATGTCTGTGGGAGTTTGCGTAGTTTGTGAGCCCCTCCGTTCTGTTGAAACAGGGGTGTGAGGGTGGTTCTAATATTATCAAAATTGAAAAAAAATTAATCATTCTAGATTAAGCCATACTACTTACAGTGGAGCTGTAGAATGACACATTTTAGAAATGTCGCTTAATACATGTAAGCTCTGTCTGTTATACTTTTCATTTCACAACAAATTTAAAAAATAAAGGTTTAGGGTATTTATTAGACAAGTAGTTTTATTAACATAACTATTGCGGTATTGAATTGAAAATTTGAGATTATTTTAGAGCGAACAATTTGTTTAATGACACCACATATCTATCTATTATCGTAGGAAAGTTATGAGCAGAGCTTGATGTCTTCCGCCATGGTCTAAAATGTGTTGCTCTATAACTATATGGAAGACACTCAGATAGTCTATCTTGAACTGTTAAAAATTTCAATTTTTGGCGTTAGTAAAATTAGAACCACTCTAGCTTCTGTTAATACAAATAGAACGGCCTTGCAAAGTACAACTTTCCTAAACATATTATAAGACTAAACCATTTAATTTCAACAAAACGTAAAAATTTCGCTTAATTTATATTCTGGATCACTGTGCATTGGTACCAACACAGTTCCTATAAAAGCTTCTTCCACTGCTCTACGATCAACGCCAATGATATAGATGCCGTTTACAAGGCCAAAGAATATATAAAATCTTGTGAGAATTATTCCGTTCCTTTACACATCGCACCTTCGAGCATCATGTTGAGCAATAGATTAGAGAACACATCGCCTTGCTTCAAACCATCTAACGTCACAAGAGAATCAGATGTCTATCCGGTTATTTTAGCCATCCCAACGTCATTTGAATCAGCTTGATCAGACGACCTGTTGGAAAATCATTTTCAAGCATTAACTGCCGCGGTATGGTTGGTTTTATCAAATCGTTCGCTACCTTGAAATCCATCTTTGGTCGTCCTTCTCAAAACCCGTACGCGGTGGTCGGAAACACCAAAAACGTGAACTTTATTCACTAGAAGCCAAACCATCGAAAATATTCACAGGGTGTCTTGGGAGGAATTGTTCTTCTCATTATTCCCCACAATCTGATGATAATTAACATTAGGCATAGCTTACTGTGATCGAACTAAAAAAAATAGCTATAGTGACGAGATAAAAGGTTGGTGTCTTCGACAAAGTTTAAGAAGTGCTTGTTACAAAGAATTTTGCTAAAGAACTTGAACTTGTAAGACTAAAACTTAACAAATTTGACTGTTTTAACCTTTTCCATTGTGACTTTTCGTGCACACAATATTCAAAGATAATGTGGAGGCGTTAAAACTACACAATATAGTTGAAGACCATATTTGGCTATCGCTATCGCTATCTAAGACCATATTTAGCTATCGAACATTACTTTTTATGCCAACTCCAAATACGTAAAAGAAATAAAATTGCAACTAAAAAAACAAAGTTGCAAACCAAAATTCAATGTCTAGACTACGCATTTTGTTCCGTGACACTATATAACTCTATGCATATGAGAAGTTCGCTTTTTCATGTTATTTTAGTAATCTGTTCGCGAATTGTCAATTTTCAACCTTCAGGAATGATTCAATAGACATCGTTCAACTCAGACAAAACCATGCGTATTTTTCACGCACATTAAATTACCAGTGGATTAGTTCCTGATTTAGTTAAATAAACGCTAAACAAATAGAAAAAATAGTTTGCTTAGTCCCAAAAAGAATCAGCTCGATTAACATCACCCGGCGGACACCTATTCCCTTACAATACCATCAAATCAAGGATCATTCAAAATTACATGCAAAAAAATTCTGAATATAAGAAAATGAAGATTACTTAGTTATTTGCAATAAAACACGATCGGAAAAAATAGGTGCATAACCAAGATGGTTCATTTGCAAAGATAGAATCTGTTCTTCACGAAAGGAGCGGCTCTAAACAGTGTCTATTCTGGAATAGACGACTGAAGGTGAAATACGGTGCCACGGCAGTTCACTCCTTAATGGCAGCCCTATCTTACGTGCTTGGTGTTTTTTGCGAAATCGTTGTCCATTCTGAGGATCAGTATCATTCAGTCTTTAAAAGCAAAACAAGTATAGCTTACCTTCCTACGTTTCGACCTTTGGTGGTAACCTTTCTCAGGGAAGTGAAAACTTAAACAGAAAACGCCAAAACGTCAGGTAACCGACATTTGTTTTGATTCTGAGCTATGAGACAGCCTGCTACCCAATCTTTTAATACGCCATTAATTTCAAACCCGTTTTACACGAAAAAATGTACTATTTAAT